>NW_027490067.1:0-41189 GCF_041146795.1 Maylandia zebra | reverse complement strand
TGAAGTGTACAAAAACGCTTTCTTTCGCCTATACCTTTGAATGGGGGAACTCGACGACTTATGAGAGAGATAATATAAGGCCATAAACATGTTTATCCGAGTCTTCTATCAAAAGTTACAGCTATTTATATGAAGTTGTACAAAAACGCTTTCTTTCGCCAAGACAGTGCGTTTCTCACTGTTACATGCATTTGAATGGGGAACTCGACCGAAACAAAGTATAGGTTTTCATTATGTGAATAACTTGGAAATCTTAGCTCAAACAGCTGCAAAACCTGTTTTCCCAGCACGGGAACCTTGAGTTCTATAAGATAAAGCCATAAACATGTGTATCCGAGTCTTCTATCAAAAGTTACAGCTATTTCTATGAAGTTGTACAAAAACGCTTTCTTACGCCAAGACAGTGCGTTTCTCACTGTTACATGCATTTGAATGGGGAACTCCACCGAAACAAAGTATAGGTTTTCATTATGTGAATAACTTGGAAATCTTAGCTCAAACAGCTGCAAAACCTCTTTTCCCAGCACGGGAACCTTGAGTTCTATAAGATAAAGCCATAAACATGTGTATCCGAGTCTTCTATCAAAAGTTACAGCTATTTCTATGAAGTTGTACAAAAACGCTTTCTTTCGCCAAGACAGTGCGTTTCTCACTGTTACATGCATTTGAATGGGGAACTCGACCGAAACAAAGTATAGGTTTTCATTATGTGAATAACTTGGAAATCTTAGCTCAAACAGCTGCAAAACCTCTTTTCCCAGCACGGGAACCTTGAGTTCTATAAGATAAAGCCATAAACATGTGTATCCGAGTCTTCTATCAAAAGTTACAGCTATTTCTATGAAGTTGTACAAAAACGCTTTCTTTCGCCAAGACAGTGCGTTTCTCACTGTTACATGCATTTGAATGGGGAACTCGACCGAAACAAAGTATAGGTTTTCATTATGTGAATAACTTGGAAATCTTAGCTCAAACAGCTGCAAAACCTGTTTTCCCAGCACGGGAACCTTGAGTTCTATAAGATAAAGCCATAAACATGTGTATCCGAGTCTTCTATCAAAAGTTACAGCTATTTCTATGAAGTTGTACAAAAACGCTTTCTTTCGCCAAGACAGTGCGTTTCTCACTGTTACATGCATTTGAATGGGGAACTCGACCGAAACAAAGTATAGGTTTTCATTATGTGAATAACTTGGAAATCTTAGCTCAAACAGCTGCAAAACCTGTTTTCCCAGCACGGGAACCTTGAGTTCTATAAGATAAAGCCATAAACATGTGTATCCGAGTCTTCTATCAAAAGTTACAGCTATTTCTATGAAGTTGTACAAAAACGCTTTCTTTCGCCAAGACAGTGCGTTTCTCACTGTTACATGCATTTGAATGGGGAACTCGACCGAAACAAAGTATAGGTTTTCATTATGTGAATAACTTGGAAATCTTAGCTCAAACAGCTGCAAAACCTGTTTTCCCAGCACGGGAACCTTGAGTTCTATAAGATAAAGCCATAAACATGTGTATCCGAGTCTTCTATCAAAAGTTACAGCTATTTCTATGAAGTTGTACAAAAACGCTTTCTTTCGCCAAGACAGTGCGTTTCTCACTGTTACATGCATTTGAATGGGGAACTCGACCGAAACAAAGTATAGGTTTTCATTATGTGAATAACTTGGAAATCTTAGCTCAAACAGCTGCAAAACCTGTTTTCCCAGCACGGGAACCTTGAGTTCTATAAGATAAAGCCATAAACATGTGTATCCGAGTCTTCTATCAAAAGTTACAGCTATTTCTATGAAGTTGTACAAAAACGCTTTCTTTCGCCAAGACAGTGCGTTTCTCACTGTTACATGCATTTGAATGGGGAACTCGACCGAAACAAAGTATAGGTTTTCATTATGTGAATAACTTGGAAATCTTAGCTCAAACAGCTGCAAAACCTGTTTTCCCAGCACGGGAACCTTGAGTTCTATAAGATAAAGCCATAAACATGTGTATCCGAGTCTTCTATCAAAAGTTACAGCTATTTCTATGAAGTTGTACAAAAACGCTTTCTTTCGCCAAGACAGTGCGTTTCTCACTGTTACATGCATTTGAATGGGGAACTCCACCGAAACAAAGTATAGGTTTTCATTATGTGAATAACTTGGAAATCTTAGCTCAAACAGCTGCAAAACCTGTTTTCCCAGCACGGGAACCTTGAGTTCTATAAGATAAAGCCATAAACATGTGTATCCGAGTCTTCTATCAAAAGTTACAGCTATTTTCTATGAAGTTGTACAAAAACGCTTTCTTTCGCCAAGACAGTGCGTTTCTCACTGTTACATGCATTTGAATGGGGAACTCGACCGAAACAAAGTATAGGTTTTCATTATGTGAATAACTTGGAAATCTTAGCTCAAACAGCTGCAAAACCTGTTTTCCCAGCACGGGAACCTTGAGTTCTATAAGATAAAGCCATAAACATGTGTATCCGAGTCTTCTATCAAAAGTTACAGCTATTTCTATGAAGTTGTACAAAAACGCTTTCTTTCGCCAAGACAGTGCGTTTCTCACTGTTACATGCATTTGAATGGGGAACTCGACCGAAACAAAGTATAGGTTTTCATTATGTGAATAACTTGGAAATCTTAGCTCAAACAGCTGCAAAACCTGTTTTCCCAGCACGGGAACCTGAGTTCTATAAGATAAAGCCATAAACATGTGTATCCGAGTCTTCTATCAAAAGTTACAGCTATTTCTATGAAGTTGTACAAAAACGCTTTCTTTCGCCAAGACAGTGCGTTTCTCACTGTTACATGCATTTGAATGGGGAACTCCACCGAAACAAAGTATAGGTTTTCATTATGTGAATAACTTGGAAATCTTAGCTCAAACAGCTGCAAAACCTGTTTTCCCAGCACGGGAACCTTGAGTTCTATAAGATAAAGCCATAAACATGTGTATCCGAGTCTTCTATCAAAAGTTACAGCTATTTTTATGAAGTTGTACAAAAACGCTTTCTTTCGCCAAGACAGTGCGTTTCTCACTGTTACATGCATTTGAATGGGGAACTCGACCGAAACAAAGTATAGGTTTTCATTATGTGAATAACTTGGAAATCTTAGCTCAAACAGCTGCAAAACCTGTTTTCCCAGCACGGGAACCTTGAGTTCTATAAGATAAAGCCATAAACATGTGTATCCGAGTCTTCTATCAAAAGTTACAGCTATTTTCTATGAAGTTGTACAAAAACGCTTTCTTTCGCCAAGACAGTGCGTTTCTCACTGTTACATGCATTTGAATGGGGAACTCGACCGAAACAAAGTATAGGTTTTCATTATGTGAATAACTTGGAAATCTTAGCTCAAACAGCTGCAAAACCTGTTTTCCCCAGCACGGAGACCTTGAGTTCTATAATATAAGGCCATAAACATGTGTATCCGAGTCTTCTATCAAAAGTTACAGCTATTTCTATGAAGTTGTACAAAAACGCTTTCTTTCGCCAAGACAGTGCGTTTCTCACTGTTACATGCATTTTGAATGGGGAACTCGACCGAAACAAAGTATAGGTTTTCATTATGTGAATAACTTGGAAATCTTAGCTCAAACAGCTGCAAAACCTGTTTTCCCAGCACGGAGACCTTGAGTTCTATAATATAAGGCCATAAACATGTGTATCCGAGTCTTCTATCAAAAGTTACAGCTATTTATATGAAGTTGTACAAAAACGCTTTCTTTCGCCAAGACAGTGCGTTTCTCACTGTTACATGCATTTTGAATGGGGAACTCGACCGAAACAAAGTATAGGTTTTCATTATGTGAATAACTTGGAAATCTTAGCTCAAACAGCTGCAAAACCTGTTTTCCCAGCACGGGAACCTTGAGTTCTATAAGATAAAGCCATAAACATGTGTATCCGAGTCTTCTATCAAAAGTTACAGCTATTTCTATGAAGTTGTACAAAAACGCTTTCTTTCGCCAAGACAGTGCGTTTCTCACTGTTACATGCATTTGAATGGGGAACTCCACCGAAACAAAGTATAGGTTTTCATTATGTGAATAACTTGGAAATCTTAGCTCAAACAGCTGCAAAACCTGTTTTCCCAGCACGGGAACCTTGAGTTCTATAAGATAAAGCCATAAACATGTGTATCCGAGTCTTCTATCAAAAGTTACAGCTATTTCTATGAAGTTGTACAAAAACGCTTTCTTTCGCCCAAGACAGTGCGTTTCTCACTGTTACATGCATTTGAATGGGGAACTCGACCGAAACAAAGTATAGGTTTTCATTATGTGAATAACTTGGAAATCTTAGCTCAAACAGCTGCAAAACCTGTTTTCCCAGCACGGGAACCTTGAGTTCTATAAGATAAAGCCATAAACATGTGTATCCGAGTCTTCTATCAAAAGTTACAGCTATTTCTATGAAGTTGTACAAAAACGCTTTCTTTCGCCAAGACAGTGCGTTTCTCACTGTTACATGCATTTGAATGGGGAACTCCACCGAAACAAAGTATAGGTTTTCATTATGTGAATAACTTGGAAATCTTAGCTCAAACAGCTGCAAAACCTGTTTTCCCAGCACGGGAACCTTGAGTTCTATAAGATAAAGCCATAAACATGTGTATCCGAGTCTTCTATCAAAAGTTACAGCTATTTCTATGAAGTTGTACAAAAACGCTTTCTTTCGCCAAGACAGTGCGTTTCTCACTGTTACATGCATTTGAATGGGGAACTCCACCGAAACAAAGTATAGGTTTTCATTATGTGAATAACTTGGAAATCTTAGCTCAAACAGCTGCAAAACCTGTTTTCCCAGCACGGGAACCTTGAGTTCTATAAGATAAAGCCATAAACATGTGTATCCGAGTCTTCTATCAAAAGTTACAGCTATTTCTATGAAGTTGTACAAAAACGCTTTCTTTCGCCAAGACAGTGCGTTTCTCACTGTTACATGCATTTGAATGGGGAACTCGACCGAAACAAAGTATAGGTTTTCATTATGTGAATAACTTGGAAATCTTAGCTCAAACAGCTGCAAAACCTGTTTTCCCAGCACGGGAACCTTGAGTTCTATAAGATAAAGCCATAAACATGTGTATCCGAGTCTTCTATCAAAAGTTACAGCTATTTCTATGAAGTTGTACAAAAACGCTTTCTTTCGCCAAGACAGTGCGTTTCTCACTGTTACATGCATTTGAATGGGGAACTCGACCGAAACAAAGTATAGGTTTTCATTATGTGAATAACTTGGAAATCTTAGCTCAAACAGCTGCAAAACCTGTTTTCCCAGCACGGAGACCTTGAGTTCTATAATATAAGGCCATAAACATGTGTATCCGAGTCTTCTATCAAAAGTTACAGCTATTTATATGAAGTTGTACAAAAACGCTTTCTTTCGCCAAGACAGTGCGTTTCTCACTGTTACATGCATTTTGAATGGGGAACTCGACCGAAACAAAGTATAGGTTTTCATTATGTGAATAACTTGGAAATCTTAGCTCAAACAGCTGCAAAACCTGTTTTCCCAGCACGGGAACCTTGAGTTCTATAAGATAAAGCCATAAACATGTGTATCCGAGTCTTCTATCAAAAGTTACAGCTATTTCTATGAAGTTGTACAAAACGCTTTCTTTCGCCAAGACAGTGCGTTTCTCACTGTTACATGCATTTGAATGGGGAACTCCACCGAAACAAAGTATAGGTTTTCATTATGTGAATAACTTGGAAATCTTAGCTCAAACAGCTGCAAAACCTGTTTTCCCAGCACGGGAACCTTGAGTTCTATAAGATAAAGCCATAAACATGTGTATCCGAGTCTTCTATCAAAAGTTACAGCTATTTCTATGAAGTTGTACAAAAACGCTTTCTTTCGCCAAGACAGTGCGTTTCTCACTGTTACATGCATTTGAATGGGGAACTCCACCGAAACAAAGTATAGGTTTTCATTATGTGAATAACTTGGAAATCTTAGCTCAAACAGCTGCAAAACCTGTTTTCCCAGCACGGGAACCTTGAGTTCTATAAGATAAAGCCATAAACATGTGTATCCGAGTCTTCTATCAAAAGTTACAGCTATTTCTATGAAGTTGTACAAAAACGCTTTCTTTCGCCAAGACAGTGCGTTTCTCACTGTTACATGCATTTGAATGGGGAACTCCACCGAAACAAAGTATAGGTTTTCATTATGTGAATAACTTGGAAATCTTAGCTCAAACAGCTGCAAAACCTGTTTTCCCAGCACGGGAACCTTGAGTTCTATAAGATAAAGCCATAAACATGTGTATCCGAGTCTTCTATCAAAAGTTACAGCTATTTCTATGAAGTTGTACAAAAACGCTTTCTTTCGCCAAGACAGTGCGTTTCTCACTGTTACATGCATTTGAATGGGGAACTCGACCGAAACAAAGTATAGGTTTTCATTATGTGAATAACTTGGAAATCTTAGCTCAAACAGCTGCAAAACCTGTTTTCCCAGCACGGGAACCTTGAGTTCTATAAGATAAAGCCATAAACATGTGTATCCGAGTCTTCTATCAAAAGTTACAGCTATTTCTATGAAGTTGTACAAAAACGCTTTCTTTCGCCAAGACAGTGCGTTTCTCACTGTTACATGCATTTGAATGGGGAACTCGACCGAAACAAAGTATAGGTTTTCATTATGTGAATAACTTGGAAATCTTAGCTCAAACAGCTGCAAAACCTGTTTTCCCAGCACGGGAACCTTGAGTTCTATAAGATAAAGCCATAAACATGTGTATCCGAGTCTTCTATCAAAAGTTACAGCTATTTCTATGAAGTTGTACAAAAACGCTTTCTTTCGCCAAGACAGTGCGTTTCTCACTGTTACATGCATTTGAATGGGGAACTCGACCGAAACAAAGTATAGGTTTTCATTATGTGAATAACTTGGAAATCTTAGCTCAAACAGCTGCAAAACCTGTTTTCCCAGCACGGGAACCTTGAGTTCTATAAGATAAAGCCATAAACATGTGTATCCGAGTCTTCTATCAAAAGTTACAGCTATTTCTATGAAGTTGTACAAAAACGCTTTCTTTCGCCAAGACAGTGCGTTTCTCACTGTTACATGCATTTGAATGGGGAACTCGACCGAAACAAAGTATAGGTTTTCATTATGTGAATAACTTGGAAATCTTAGCTCAAACAGCTGCAAAACCTGTTTGCCCAGCACGGGAACCTTGAGTTCTATAAGATAAAGCCATAAACATGTGTATCCGAGTCTTCTATCAAAAGTTACAGCTATTTCTATGAAGTTGTACAAAAACGCTTTCTTTCGCCAAGACAGTGCGTTTCTCACTGTTACATGCATTTGAATGGGGAACTCCACCGAAACAAAGTATAGGTTTTCATTATGTGAATAACTTGGAAATCTTAGCTCAAACAGCTGCAAAACCTGTTTTCCCAGCACGGGAACCTTGAGTTCTATAAGATAAAGCCATAAACATGTGTATCCGAGTCTTCTATCAAAAGTTACAGCTATTTCTATGAAGTTGTACAAAAACGCTTTCTTTCGCCAAGACAGTGCGTTTCTCACTGTTACATGCATTTGAATGGGGAACTCGACCGAAACAAAGTATAGGTTTTCATTATGTGAATAACTTGGAAATCTTAGCTCAAACAGCTGCAAAACCTGTTTTCCCAGCACGGAGACCTTGAGTTCTATAATATAAAGGCCATAAACATGTGTATCCGAGTCTTCTATCAAAAGTTACAGCTATTTATATGAAGTTGTACAAAAACGCTTTCTTTCGCCAAGACAGTGCGTTTCTCACTGTTACATGCATTTTGAATGGGGAACTCGACCGAAACAAAGTATAGGTTTTCATTATGTGAATAACTTGGAAATCTTAGCTCAAACAGCTGCAAAACCTGTTTTCCCAGCACGGGAACCTTGAGTTCTATAAGATAAAGCCATAAACATGTGTATCCGAGTCTTCTATCAAAAGTTACAGCTATTTCTATGAAGTTGTACAAAAACGCTTTCTTTCGCCAAGACAGTGCGTTTCTCACTGTTACATGCATTTGAATGGGGAACTCCACCGAAACAAAGTATAGGTTTTCATTATGTGAATAACTTGGAAATCTTAGCTCAAACAGCTGCAAAACCTGTTTTCCCAGCACGGGAACCTTGAGTTCTATAAGATAAAGCCATAAACATGTGTATCCGAGTCTTCTATCAAAAGTTACAGCTATTTCTATGAAGTTGTACAAAAACGCTTTCTTTCGCCAAGACAGTGCGTTTCTCACTGTTACATGCATTTGAATGGGGAACTCCACCGAAACAAAGTATAGGTTTTCATTATGTGAATAACTTGGAAATCTTAGCTCAAACAGCTGCAAAACCTGTTTTCCCAGCACGGGAACCTTGAGTTCTATAAGATAAAGCCATAAACATGTGTATCCGAGTCTTCTATCAAAAGTTACAGCTATTTCTATGAAGTTGTACAAAAACGCTTTCTTTCGCCAAGACAGTGCGTTTCTCACTGTTACATGCATTTGAATGGGGAACTCCACCGAAACAAAGTATAGGTTTTCATTATGTGAATAACTTGGAAATCTTAGCTCAAACAGCTGCAAAACCTGTTTTCCCAGCACGGGAACCTTGAGTTCTATAAGATAAAGCCATAAACATGTGTATCCGAGTCTTCTATCAAAAGTTACAGCTATTTCTATGAAGTTGTACAAAAACGCTTTCTTTCGCCAAGACAGTGCGTTTCTCACTGTTACATGCATTTGAATGGGGAACTCGACCGAAACAAAGTATAGGTTTTCATTATGTGAATAACTTGGAAATCTTAGCTCAAACAGCTGCAAAACCTGTTTTCCCAGCACGGGAACCTTGAGTTCTATAAGATAAAGCCATAAACATGTGTATCCGAGTCTTCTATCAAAAGTTACAGCTATTTCTATGAAGTTGTACAAAAACGCTTTCTTTCGCCAAGACAGTGCGTTTCTCACTGTTACATGCATTTGAATGGGGAACTCGACCGAAACAAAGTATAGGTTTTCATTATGTGAATAACTTGGAAATCTTAGCTCAAACAGCTGCAAAACCTGTTTTCCCAGCACGGGAACCTTGAGTTCTATAAGATAAAGCCATAAACATGTGTATCCGAGTCTTCTATCAAAAGTTACAGCTATTTCTATGAAGTTGTACAAAAACGCTTTCTTTCGCCAAGACAGTGCGTTTCTCACTGTTACATGCATTTGAATGGGGAACTCGACCGAAACAAAGTATAGGTTTTCATTATGTGAATAACTTGGAAATCTTAGCTCAAACAGCTGCAAAACCTGTTTTCCCAGCACGGGAACCTTGAGTTCTATAAGATAAAGCCATAAACATGTGTATCCGAGTCTTCTATCAAAAGTTACAGCTATTTCTATGAAGTTGTACAAAAACGCTTTCTTTCGCCAAGACAGTGCGTTTCTCACTGTTACATGCATTTGAATGGGGAACTCGACCGAAACAAAGTATAGGTTTTCATTATGTGAATAACTTGGAAATCTTAGCTCAAACAGCTGCAAAACCTGTTTGCCCAGCACGGGAACCTTGAGTTCTATAAGATAAAGCCATAAACATGTGTATCCGAGTCTTCTATCAAAAGTTACAGCTATTTCTATGAAGTTGTACAAAAACGCTTTCTTTCGCCAAGACAGTGCGTTTCTCACTGTTACATGCATTTGAATGGGGAACTCCACCGAAACAAAGTATAGGTTTTCATTATGTGAATAACTTGGAAATCTTAGCTCAAACAGCTGCAAAACCTGTTTTCCCAGCACGGGAACCTTGAGTTCTATAAGATAAAGCCATAAACATGTGTATCCGAGTCTTCTATCAAAAGTTACAGCTATTTCTATGAAGTTGTACAAAAATGCTTTCTTTCGCCAAGACAGTGCGTTTCTCACTGTTACATGCATTTGAATGGGGAACTCGACCGAAACAAAGTATAGGTTTTCATTATGTGAATAACTTGGAAATCTTAGCTCAAACAGCTGCAAAACCTGTTTTCCCAGCACGGGAACCTTGAGTTCTATAAGATAAAGCCATAAACGTGTGTATCCGAGTCTTCTATCAAAAGTTACAGCTATTTCTATGAAGTTGTACAAAAACGCTTTCTTTCGCCAAGACAGTGCGTTTCTCACTGTTACATGCATTTGAATGGGGAACTCGACCGAAACAAAGTATAGGTTTTCATTATGTGAATAACTTGGAAATCTTAGCTCAAACAGCTGCAAAACCTGTTTTCCCAGCACGGGAACCTTGAGTTCTATAAGATAAAGCCATAAACATGTGTATCCGAGTCTTCTATCAAAAGTTACAGCTATTTCTATGAAGTTGTACAAAAACGCTTTCTTTCGCCAAGACAGTGCGTTTCTCACTGTTACATGCATTTGAATGGGGAACTCGACCGAAACAAAGTATAGGTTTTCATTATGTGAATAACTTGGAAATCTTAGCTCAAACAGCTGCAAAACCTGTTTTCCCAGCACGGGAACCTTGAGTTCTATAAGATAAAGCCATAAACATGTGTATCCGAGTCTTCTATCAAAAGTTACAGCTATTTCTATGAAGTTGTACAAAAACGCTTTCTTTCGCCAAGACAGTGCGTTTCTCACTGTTACATGCATTTGAATGGGGAACTCGACCGAAACAAAGTATAGGTTTTCATTATGTGAATAACTTGGAAATCTTAGCTCAAACAGCTGCAAAACCTGTTTTCCCAGCACGGGAACCTTGAGTTCTATAAGATAAAGCCATAAACATGTGTATCCGAGTCTTCTATCAAAAGTTACAGCTATTTCTATGAAGTTGTACAAAAACGCTTTCTTACGCCAAGACAGTGCGTTTCTCACTGTTACATGCATTTGAATGGGGAACTCCACCGAAACAAAGTATAGGTTTTCATTATGTGAATAACTTGGAAATCTTAGCTCAAACAGCTGCAAAACCTGTTTTCCCAGCACGGGAACCTTGAGTTCTATAAGATAAAGCCATAAACATGTGTATCCGAGTCTTCTATCAAAAGTTACAGCTATTTCTATGAAGTTGTACAAAAACGCTTTCTTTCGCCAAGACAGTGCGTTTCTCACTGTTACATGCATTTGAATGGGGAACTCGACCGAAACAAAGTATAGGTTTTCATTATGTGAATAACTTGGAAATCTTAGCTCAAACAGCTGCAAAACCTCTTTTCCCAGCACGGGAACCTTGAGTTCTATAAGATAAAGCCATAAACATGTGTATCCGAGTCTTCTATCAAAAGTTACAGCTATTTCTATGAAGTTGTACAAAAACGCTTTCTTTCGCCAAGACAGTGCGTTTCTCACTGTTACATGCATTTGAATGGGGAACTCGACCGAAACAAAGTATAGGTTTTCATTATGTGAATAACTTGGAAATCTTAGCTCAAACAGCTGCAAAACCTGTTTTCCCAGCACGGGAACCTTGAGTTCTATAAGATAAAGCCATAAACATGTGTATCCGAGTCTTCTATCAAAAGTTACAGCTATTTCTATGAAGTTGTACAAAAACGCTTTCTTTCGCCAAGACAGTGCGTTTCTCACTGTTACATGCATTTGAATGGGGATCTCGACCGAAACAAAGTATAGGTTTTCATTATGTGAATAACTTGGAAATCTTAGCTCAAACAGCTGCAAAACCTGTTTTCCCAGCACGGGAACCTTGAGTTCTATAAGATAAAGCCATAAACCTGTGTATCCGAGTCTTCTATCAAAAGTTACAGCTATTTCTATGAAGTTGTACAAAAACGCTTTCTTTCGCCAAGACAGTGCGTTTCTCACTGTTACATGCATTTGAATGGGGAACTCCACCGAAACAAAGTATAGGTTTTCATTATGTGAATAACTTGGAAATCTTAGCTCAAACAGCTGCAAAACCTGTTTTCCCAGCACGGGAACCTTGAGTTCTATAAGATAAAGCCATAAACATGTGTATCCGAGTCTTCTATCAAAAGTTACAGCTATTTCTATGAAGTTGTACAAAAACGCTTTCTTTCGCCAAGACAGTGCGTTTCTCACTGTTACATGCATTTGAATGGGGAACTCGACCGAAACAAAGTATAGGTTTTCATTATGTGAATAACTTGGAAATCTTAGCTCAAACAGCTGCAAAACCTGTTTTCCCAGCACGGGAACCTTGAGTTCTATAAGATAAAGCCATAAACATGTGTATCCGAGTCTTCTATCAAAAGTTACAGCTATTTCTATGAAGTTGTACAAAAACGCTTTCTTTCGCCAAGACAGTGCGTTTCTCACTGTTACATGCATTTGAATGGGGAACTCGACCGAAACAAAGTATAGGTTTTCATTATGTGAATAACTTGGAAATCTTAGCTCAAACAGCTGCAAAACCTGTTTTCCCAGCACGGGAACCTTGAGTTCTATAAGATAAAGCCATAAACATGTGTATCCGAGTCTTCTATCAAAAGTTACAGCTATTTTTATGAAGTTGTACAAAAACGCTTTCTTTCGCCAAGACAGTGCGTTTCTCACTGTTACATGCATTTGAATGGGGAACTCGACCGAAACAAAGTATAGGTTTTCATTATGTGAATAACTTGGAAATCTTAGCTCAAACAGCTGCAAAACCTGTTTTCCCAGCACGGGAACCTTGAGTTCTATAAGATAAAGCCATAAACATGTGTATCCGAGTCTTCTATCAAAAGTTACAGCTATTTCTATGAAGTTGTACAAAAACGCTTTCTTTCGCCAAGACAGTGCGTTTCTCACTGTTACATGCATTTGAATGGGGAACTCGACCGAAACAAAGTATAGGTTTTCATTATGTGAATAACTTGGAAATCTTAGCTCAAACAGCTGCAAAACCTGCTTTCCCAGCACGGAGACCTTGAGTTCTATAATATAAGGCCATAAACATGTTTATCCGAGTCTTCTATCAAAAGTTACAGCTATTTATATGAAGTTGTACAAAAACGCTTTCTTTCGCCAAGACAGTGCGTTTCTCACTGTTACATGCATTTTGAATGGGGAACTCGACCGAAACAAAGTATAGGTTTTCATTATGTGAATAACTTGGAAATCTTAGCTCAAACAGCTGCAAAACCTCTTTTCCCAGCACGGGAACCTTGAGTTCTATAAGATAAAGCCATAAACATGTGTATCCGAGTCTTCTATCAAAAGTTACAGCTATTTCTATGAAGTTGTACAAAAACGCTTTCTTACGCCAAGACAGTGCGTTTCTCACTGTTACATGCATTTGAATGGGGAACTCCACCGAAACAAAGTATAGGTTTTCATTATGTGAATAACTTGGAAATCTTAGCTCAAACAGCTGCAAAACCTCTTTTCCCAGCACGGGAACCTTGAGTTCTATAAGATAAAGCCATAAACATGTGTATCCGAGTCTTCTATCAAAAGTTACAGCTATTTATATGAAGTTGTACAAAAACGCTTTCTTTCGCCAAGACAGTGCGTTTCTCACTGTTACATGCATTTGAATGGGGAACTCGACCGAAACAAAGTATAGGTTTTCATTATGTGAATAACTTGGAAATCTTAGCTCAAACAGCTGCAAAACCTGCTTTCCCAGCACGGGAACCTTGAGTTCTATAAGATAAAGCCATAAACATGTGTATCCGAGTCTTCTATCAAAAGTTACAGCTATTTCTATGAAGTTGTACAAAAACGCTTTCTTTCGCCAAGACAGTGCGTTTCTCACTGTTACATGCATTTGAATGGGGAACTCGACCGAAACAAAGTATAGGTTTTCATTATGTGAATAACTTGGAAATCTTAGCTCAAACAGCTGCAAAACCTGCTTTCCCAGCACGGAGACCTTGAGTTCTATAATATAAGGCCATAAACATGTTTATCCGAGTCTTCTATCAAAAGTTACAGCTATTTATATGAAGTTGTACAAAAACGCTTTCTTTCGCCAAGACAGTGCGTTTCTCACTGTTACATGCATTTTGAATGGGGAACTCGACCGAAACAAAGTATAGGTTTTCATTATGTGAATAACTTGGAAATCTTAGCTCAAACAGCTGCAAAACCTGTTTTCCCAGCACGGGAACCTTGAGTTCTATAAGATAAAGCCATAAACATGTGTATCCGAGTCTTCTATCAAAAGTTACAGCTATTTCTATGAAGTTGTACAAAAACGCTTTCTTACGCCAAGACAGTGCGTTTCTCACTGTTACATGCATTTGAATGGGGAACTCCACCGAAACAAAGTATAGGTTTTCATTATGTGAATAACTTGGAAATCTTAGCTCAAACAGCTGCAAAACCTCTTTTCCCAGCACGGGAACCTTGAGTTCTATAAGATAAAGCCATAAACATGTGTATCCGAGTCTTCTATCAAAAGTTACAGCTATTTCTATGAAGTTGTACAAAAACGCTTTCTTTCGCCAAGACAGTGCGTTTCTCACTGTTACATGCATTTGAATGGGGAACTCGACCGAAACAAAGTATAGGTTTTCATTATGTGAATAACTTGGAAATCTTAGCTCAAACAGCTGCAAAACCTGCTTTCCCAGCACGGGAACCTTGAGTTCTATAAGATAAAGCCATAAACATGTGTATCCGAGTCTTCTATCAAAAGTTACAGCTATTTCTATGAAGTTGTACAAAAACGCTTTCTTTCGCCAAGACAGTGCGTTTCTCACTGTTACATGCATTTGAATGGGGAACTCGACCGAAACAAAGTATAGGTTTTCATTATGTGAATAACTTGGAAATCTTAGCTCAAACAGCTGCAAAACCTGTTTTCCCAGCACGGGAACCTTGAGTTCTATAAGATAAAGCCATAAACATGTGTATCCGAGTCTTCTATCAAAAGTTACAGCTATTTCTATGAAGTTGTACAAAAACGCTTTCTTTCGCCAAGACAGTGCGTTTCTCACTGTTACATGCATTTGAATGGGGAACTCGACCGAAACAAAGTATAGGTTTTCATTATGTGAATAACTTGGAAATCTTAGCTCAAACAGCTGCAAAACCTGCTTTCCCAGCACGGAGACCTTGAGTTCTATAATATAAGGCCATAAACATGTTTATCCGAGTCTTCTATCAAAAGTTACAGCTATTTATATGAAGTTGTACAAAAACGCTTTCTTTCGCCAAGACAGTGCGTTTCTCACTGTTACATGCATTTTGAATGGGGAACTCGACCGAAACAAAGTATAGGTTTTCATTATGTGAATAACTTGGAAATCTTAGCTCAAACAGCTGCAAAACCTGTTTTCCCAGCACGGGAACCTTGAGTTCTATAAGATAAAGCCATAAACATGTGTATCCGAGTCTTCTATCAAAAGTTACAGCTATTTCTATGAAGTTGTACAAAAACGCTTTCTTACGCCAAGACAGTGCGTTTCTCACTGTTACATGCATTTGAATGGGGAACTCCACCGAAACAAAGTATAGGTTTTCATTATGTGAATAACTTGGAAATCTTAGCTCAAACAGCTGCAAAACCTCTTTTCCCAGCACGGGAACCTTGAGTTCTATAAGATAAAGCCATAAACATGTGTATCCGAGTCTTCTATCAAAAGTTACAGCTATTTCTATGAAGTTGTACAAAAACGCTTTCTTTCGCCAAGACAGTGCGTTTCTCACTGTTACATGCATTTGAATGGGGAACTCGACCGAAACAAAGTATAGGTTTTCATTATGTGAATAACTTGGAAATCTTAGCTCAAACAGCTGCAAAACCTGCTTTCCCAGCACGGGAACCTTGAGTTCTATAAGATAAAGCCATAAACATGTGTATCCGAGTCTTCTATCAAAAGTTACAGCTATTTCTATGAAGTTGTACAAAAACGCTTTCTTTCGCCAAGACAGTGCGTTTCTCACTGTTACATGCATTTGAATGGGGAACTCCACCGAAACAAAGTATAGGTTTTCATTATGTGAATAACTTGGAAATCTTAGCTCAAACAGCTGCAAAACCTGCTTTCCCAGCACGGGAACCTTGAGTTCTATAAGATAAAGCCATAAACATGTGTATCCGAGTCTTCTATCAAAAGTTACAGCTATTTCTATGAAGTTGTACAAAAACGCTTTCTTTCGCCAAGACAGTGCGTTTCTCACTGTTACATGCATTTGAATGGGGAACTCCACCGAAACAAAGTATAGGTTTTCATTATGTGAATAACTTGGAAATCTTAGCTCAAACAGCTGCAAAACCTCTTTTCCCAGCACGGGAACCTTGAGTTCTATAAGATAAAGCCATAAACATGTGTATCCGAGTCTTCTATCAAAAGTTACAGCTATTTCTATGAAGTTGTACAAAAACGCTTTCTTTCGCCAAGACAGTGCGTTTCTCACTGTTACATGCATTTGAATGGGGAACTCGACCGAAACAAAGTATAGGTTTTCATTATGTGAATAACTTGGAAATCTTAGCTCAAACAGCTGCAAAACCTCTTTTCCCAGCACGGGAACCTTGAGTTCTATAAGATAAAGCCATAAACATGTGTATCCGAGTCTTCTATCAAAAGTTACAGCTATTTCTATGAAGTTGTACAAAAACGCTTTCTTTCGCCAAGACAGTGCGTTTCTCACTGTTACATGCATTTGAATGGGGATCTCGACCGAAACAAAGTCTAGGTTTTCATTATGTGAATAACTTGGAAATCTTAGCTCAAACAGCTGCAAAACCTGCTTTCCCAGCACGGGAACCTTGAGTTCTATAAGATAAAGCCATAAACATGTGTATCCGAGTCTTCTATCAAAAGTTACAGCTATTTCTATGAAGTTGTACAAAAACGCTTTCTTTCGCCAAGACAGTGCGTTTCTCACTGTTACATGCATTTGAATGGGGAACTCCACCGAAACAAAGTATAGGTTTTCATTATGTGAATAACTTGGAAATCTTAGCTCAAACAGCTGCAAAACCTGTTTTCCCAGCACGGGAACCTTGAGTTCTATAAGATAAAGCCATAAACATGTGTATCCGAGTCTTCTATCAAAAGTTACAGCTATTTCTATGAAGTTGTACAAAAACGCTTTCTTTCGCCAAGACAGTGCGTTTCTCACTGTTACATGCATTTGAATGGGGAACTCGACCGAAACAAAGTATAGGTTTTCATTATGTGAATAACTTGGAAATCTTAGCTCAAACAGCTGCAAAACCTGTTTTCCCAGCACGGGAACCTTGAGTTCTATAAGATAAAGCCATAAACATGTGTATCCGAGTCTTCTATCAAAAGTTACAGCTATTTCTATGAAGTTGTACAAAAACGCTTTCTTTCGCCAAGACAGTGCGTTTCTCACTGTTACATGCATTTGAATGGGGATCTCGACCGAAACAAAGTCTAGGTTTTCATTATGTGAATAACTTGGAAATCTTAGCTCAAACAGCTGCAAAACCTGTTTTCCCAGCACGGGAACCTTGAGTTCTATAAGATAAAGCCATAAACCTGTGTATCCGAGTCTTCTATCAAAAGTTACAGCTATTTCTATGAAGTTGTACAAAAACGCTTTCTTTCGCCAAGACAGTGCGTTTCTCACTGTTACATGCATTTGAATGGGGAACTCCACCGAAACAAAGTATAGGTTTTCATTATGTGAATAACTTGGAAATCTTAGCTCAAACAGCTGCAAAACCTGTTTTCCCAGCACGGGAACCTTGAGTTCTATAAGATAAAGCCATAAACATGTGTATCCGAGTCTTCTATCAAAAGTTACAGCTATTTCTATGAAGTTGTACAAAAACGCTTTCTTTCACCAAGACAGTGCGTTTCTCACTGTTACATGCATTTGAATGGGGAACTCGACCGAAACAAAGTATAGGTTTTCATTATGTGAATAACTTGGAAATCTTAGCTCAAACAGCTGCAAAACCTGTTTTCCCAGCACGGGAACCTTGAGTTCTATAAGATAAAGCCATAAACATGTGTATCCGAGTCTTCTATCAAAAGTTACAGCTATTTCTATGAAGTTGTACAAAAACGCTTTCTTTCGCCAAGACAGTGCGTTTCTCACTGTTACATGCATTTGAATGGGGAACTCGACCGAAACAAAGTATAGGTTTTCATTATGTGAATAACTTGGAAATCTTAGCTCAAACAGCTGCAAAACCTGTTTTCCCAGCACGGGAACCTTGAGTTCTATAAGATAAAGCCATAAACATGTGTATCCGAGTCTTCTATCAAAAGTTACAGCTATTTTTATGAAGTTGTACAAAAACGCTTTCTTTCGCCAAGACAGTGCGTTTCTCACTGTTACATGCATTTGAATGGGGAACTCGACCGAAACAAAGTATAGGTTTTCATTATGTGAATAACTTGGAAATCTTAGCTCAAACAGCTGCAAAACCTGTTTTCCCAGCACGGGAACCTTGAGTTCTATAAGATAAAGCCATAAACATGTGTATCCGAGTCTTCTATCAAAAGTTACAGCTATTTCTATGAAGTTGTACAAAAACGCTTTCTTTCGCCAAGACAGTGCGTTTCTCACTGTTACATGCATTTGAATGGGGAACTCGACCGAAACAAAGTATAGGTTTTCATTATGTGAATAACTTGGAAATCTTAGCTCAAACAGCTGCAAAACCTGTTTTCCCAGCACGGAGACCTTGAGTTCTATAATATAAGGCCATAAACATGTGTATCCGAGTCTTCTATCAAAAGTTACAGCTATTTATATGAAGTTGTACAAAAACGCTTTCTTTCGCCAAGACAGTGCGTTTCTCACTGTTACATGCATTTTGAATGGGGAACTCGACCGAAACAAAGTATAGGTTTTCATTATGTGAATAACTTGGAAATCTTAGCTCAAACAGCTGCAAAACCTGTTTTCCCAGCACGGGAACCTTGAGTTCTATAAGATAAAGCCATAAACATGTGTATCCGAGTCTTCTATCAAAAGTTACAGCTATTTCTATGAAGTTGTACAAAAACGCTTTCTTTCGCCAAGACAGTGCGTTTCTCACTGTTACATGCATTTGAATGGGGAACTCCACCGAAACAAAGTATAGGTTTTCATTATGTGAATAACTTGGAAATCTTAGCTCAAACAGCTGCAAAACCTGTTTTCCCAGCACGGGAACCTTGAGTTCTATAAGATAAAGCCATAAACATGTGTATCCGAGTCTTCTATCAAAAGTTACAGCTATTTCTATGAAGTTGTACAAAAACGCTTTCTTTCGCCAAGACAGTGCGTTTCTCACTGTTACATGCATTTGAATGGGGAACTCCACCGAAACAAAGTATAGGTTTTCATTATGTGAATAACTTGGAAATCTTAGCTCAAACAGCTGCAAAACCTGTTTTCCCAGCACGGGAACCTTGAGTTCTATAAGATAAAGCCATAAACATGTGTATCCGAGTCTTCTATCAAAAGTTACAGCTATTTCTATGAAGTTGTACAAAAACGCTTTCTTTCGCCAAGACAGTGCGTTTCTCACTGTTACATGCATTTGAATGGGGAACTCCACCGAAACAAAGTATAGGTTTTCATTATGTGAATAACTTGGAAATCTTAGCTCAAACAGCTGCAAAACCTGTTTTCCCAGCACGGGAACCTTGAGTTCTATAAGATAAAGCCATAAACATGTGTATCCGAGTCTTCTATCAAAAGTTACAGCTATTTCTATGAAGTTGTACAAAAACGCTTTCTTTCGCCAAGACAGTGCGTTTCTCACTGTTACATGCATTTGAATGGGGAACTCGACCGAAACAAAGTATAGGTTTTCATTATGTGAATAACTTGGAAATCTTAGCTCAAACAGCTGCAAAACCTGTTTTCCCAGCACGGGAACCTTGAGTTCTATAAGATAAAGCCATAAACATGTGTATCCGAGTCTTCTATCAAAAGTTACAGCTATTTCTATGAAGTTGTACAAAAACGCTTTCTTTCGCCAAGACAGTGCGTTTCTCACTGTTACATGCATTTGAATGGGGAACTCGACCGAAACAAAGTATAGGTTTTCATTATGTGAATAACTTGGAAATCTTAGCTCAAACAGCTGCAAAACCTGTTTTCCCAGCACGGGAACCTTGAGTTCTATAAGATAAAGCCATAAACATGTGTATCCGAGTCTTCTATCAAAAGTTACAGCTATTTCTATGAAGTTGTACAAAAACGCTTTCTTTCGCCAAGACAGTGCGTTTCTCACTGTTACATGCATTTGAATGGGGAACTCGACCGAAACAAAGTATAGGTTTTCATTATGTGAATAACTTGGAAATCTTAGCTCAAACAGCTGCAAAACCTCTTTTCCCAGCACGGGAACCTTGAGTTCTATAAGATAAAGCCATAAACATGTGTATCCGAGTCTTCTATCAAAAGTTACAGCTATTTCTATGAAGTTGTACAAAAACGCTTTCTTTCGCCAAGACAGTGCGTTTCTCACTGTTACATGCATTTGAATGGGGAACTCGACCGAAACAAAGTATAGGTTTTCATTATGTGAATAACTTGGAAATCTTAGCTCAAACAGCTGCAAAACCTGTTTGCCCAGCACGGGAACCTTGAGTTCTATAAGATAAAGCCATAAACATGTGTATCCGAGTCTTCTATCAAAAGTTACAGCTATTTCTATGAAGTTGTACAAAAACGCTTTCTTTCGCCAAGACAGTGCGTTTCTCACTGTTACATGCATTTGAATGGGGAACTCCACCGAAACAAAGTATAGGTTTTCATTATGTGAATAACTTGGAAATCTTAGCTCAAACAGCTGCAAAACCTGTTTTCCCAGCACGGGAACCTTGAGTTCTATAAGATAAAGCCATAAACATGTGTATCCGAGTCTTCTATCAAAAGTTACAGCTATTTCTATGAAGTTGTACAAAAACGCTTTCTTTCGCCAAGACAGTGCGTTTCTCACTGTTACATGCATTTGAATGGGGAACTCGACCGAAACAAAGTATAGGTTTTCATTATGTGAATAACTTGGAAATCTTAGCTCAAACAGCTGCAAAACCTGTTTTCCCAGCACGGGAACCTTGAGTTCTATAAGATAAAGCCATAAACATGTGTATCCGAGTCTTCTATCAAAAGTTACAGCTATTTCTATGAAGTTGTACAAAAACGCTTTCTTTCGCCAAGACAGTGCGTTTCTCACTGTTACATGCATTTGAATGGGGAACTCGACCGAAACAAAGTATAGGTTTTCATTATGTGAATAACTTGGAAATCTTAGCTCAAACAGCTGCAAAACCTCTTTTCCCAGCACGGGAACCTTGAGTTCTATAAGATAAAGCCATAAACATGTGTATCCGAGTCTTCTATCAAAAGTTACAGCTATTTATATGAAGTTGTACAAAAACGCTTTCTTTCGCCAAGACAGTGCGTTTCTCACTGTTACATGCATTTGAATGGGGAACTCGACCGAAACAAAGTATAGGTTTTCATTATGTGAATAACTTGGAAATCTTAGCTCAAACAGCTGCAAAACCTCTTTTCCCAGCACGGGAACCTTGAGTTCTATAAGATAAAGCCATAAACATGTGTATCCGAGTCTTCTATCAAAAGTTACAGCTATTTCTATGAAGTTGTACAAAAACGCTTTCTTTCGCCAAGACAGTGCGTTTCTCACTGTTACATGCATTTGAATGGGGAACTCCACCGAAACAAAGTATAGGTTTTCATTATGTGAATAACTTGGAAATCTTAGCTCAAACAGCTGCAAAACCTGCTTTCCCAGCACGGGAACCTTGAGTTCTATAAGATAAAGCCATAAACATGTGTATCCGAGTCTTCTATCAAAAGTTACAGCTATTTCTATGAAGTTGTACAAAAACGCTTTCTTTCGCCAAGACAGTGCGTTTCTCACTGTTACATGCATTTGAATGGGGAACTCGACCGAAACAAAGTATAGGTTTTCATTATGTGAATAACTTGGAAATCTTAGCTCAAACAGCTGCAAAACCTGTTTTCCCAGCACGGGAACCTTGAGTTCTATAAGATAAAGCCATAAACATGTGTATCCGAGTCTTCTATCAAAAGTTACAGCTATTTCTATGAAGTTGTACAAAAACGCTTTCTTTCGCCAAGACAGTGCGTTTCTCACTGTTACATGCATTTGAATGGGGAACTCCACCGAAACAAAGTATAGGTTTTCATTATGTGAATAACTTGGAAATCTTAGCTCAAACAGCTGCAAAACCTGTTTTCCCAGCACGGAGACCTTGAGTTCTATAATATAAGGCCATAAACATGTTTATCCGAGTCTTCTATCAAAAGTTACAGCTATTTATATGAAGTTGTACAAAAACGCTTTCTTTCGCCAAGACAGTGCGTTTCTCACTGTTACATGCATTTTGAATGGGGAACTCGACCGAAACAAAGTATAGGTTTTCATTATGTGAATAACTTGGAAATCTTAGCTCAAACAGCTGCAAAACCTGTTTTCCCAGCACGGGAACCTTGAGTTCTATAAGATAAAGCCATAAACATGTGTATCCGAGTCTTCTATCAAAAGTTACAGCTATTTCTATGAAGTTGTACAAAAACGCTTTCTTTCGCCAAGACAGTGCGTTTCTCACTGTTACATGCATTTGAATGGGGAACTCGACCGAAACAAAGTATAGGTTTTCATTATGTGAATAACTTGGAAATCTTAGCTCAAACAGCTGCAAAACCTGTTTTCCCAGCACGGGAACCTTGAGTTCTATAAGATAAAGCCATAAACATGTGTATCCGAGTCTTCTATCAAAAGTTACAGCTATTTCTATGAAGTTGTACAAAAACGCTTTCTTTCGCCAAGACAGTGCGTTTCTCACTGTTACATGCATTTGAATGGGGAACTCGACCGAAACAAAGTATAGGTTTTCATTATGTGAATAACTTGGAAATCTTAGCTCAAACAGCTGCAAAACCTGTTTTCCCAGCACGGAGACCTTGAGTTCTATAATATAAGGCCATAAACATGTTTATCCGAGTCTTCTATCAAAAGTTACAGCTATTTATATGAAGTTGTACAAAAACGCTTTCTTTCGCCAAGACAGTGCGTTTCTCACTGTTACATGCATTTTGAATGGGGAACTCGACCGAAACAAAGTATAGGTTTTCATTATGTGAATAACTTGGAAATCTTAGCTCAAACAGCTGCAAAACCTGTTTTCCCAGCACGGGAACCTTGAGTTCTATAAGATAAAGCCATAAACATGTGTATCCGAGTCTTCTATCAAAAGTTACAGCTATTTCTATGAAGTTGTACAAAAACGCTTTCTTTCGCCAAGACAGTGCGTTTCTCACTGTTACATGCATTTGAATGGGGAACTCGACCGAAACAAAGTATAGGTTTTCATTATGTGAATAACTTGGAAATCTTAGCTCAAACAGCTGCAAAACCTGTTTTCCCAGCACGGAGACCTTGAGTTCTATAATATAAGGCCATAAACATGTTTATCCGAGTCTTCTATCAAAAGTTACAGCTATTTATATGAAGTTGTACAAAAACGCTTTCTTTCGCCAAGACAGTGCGTTTCTCACTGTTACATGCATTTTGAATGGGGAACTCGACCGAAACAAAGTATAGGTTTTCATTATGTGAATAACTTGGAAATCTTAGCTCAAACAGCTGCAAAACCTGTTTTCCCAGCACGGGAACCTTGAGTTCTATAAGATAAAGCCATAAACATGTGTATCCGAGTCTTCTATCAAAAGTTACAGCTATTTCTATGAAGTTGTACAAAAACGCTTTCTTTCGCCAAGACAGTGCGTTTCTCACTGTTACATGCATTTGAATGGGGAACTCGACCGAAACAAAGTATAGGTTTTCATTATGTGAATAACTTGGAAATCTTAGCTCAAACAGCTGCAAAACCTGTTTTCCCAGCACGGAGACCTTGAGTTCTATAATATAAGGCCATAAACATGTTTATCCGAGTCTTCTATCAAAAGTTACAGCTATTTATATGAAGTTGTACAAAAACGCTTTCTTTCGCCAAGACAGTGCGTTTCTCACTGTTACATGCATTTTGAATGGGGAACTCGACCGAAACAAAGTATAGGTTTTCATTATGTGAATAACTTGGAAATCTTAGCTCAAACAGCTGCAAAACCTGTTTTCCCAGCACGGGAACCTTGAGTTCTATAAGATAAAGCCATAAACATGTGTATCCGAGTCTTCTATCAAAAGTTACAGCTATTTCTATGAAGTTGTACAAAAACGCTTTCTTTCGCCAAGACAGTGCGTTTCTCACTGTTACATGCATTTGAATGGGGAACTCGACCGAAACAAAGTATAGGTTTTCATTATGTGAATAACTTGGAAATCTTAGCTCAAACAGCTGCAAAACCTGTTTTCCCAGCACGGAGACCTTGAGTTCTATAATATAAGGCCATAAACATGTTTATCCGAGTCTTCTATCAAAAGTTACAGCTATTTATATGAAGTTGTACAAAAACGCTTTCTTTCGCCAAGACAGTGCGTTTCTCACTGTTACATGCATTTTGAATGGGGAACTCGACCGAAACAAAGTATAGGTTTTCATTATGTGAATAACTTGGAGATCTTAGCTCAAACAGCTGCAAAACCTGTTTTCCCAGCACGGGAACCTTGAGTTCTATAAGATAAAGCCATAAACATGTGTATCCGAGTCTTCTATCAAAAGTTACAGCTATTTCTATGAAGTTGTACAAAAACGCTTTCTTTCGCCAAGACAGTGCGTTTCTCACTGTTACATGCATTTGAATGGGGAACTCGACCGAAACAAAGTATAGGTTTTCATTATGTGAATAACTTGGAAATCTTAGCTCAAACAGCTGCAAAACCTGTTTTCCCAGCACGGGAACCTTGAGTTCTATAAGATAAAGCCATAAACATGTGTATCCGAGTCGTCTATCAAAAGTTACAGCTATTTCTATGAAGTTGTACAAAAACGCTTTCTTTCGCCAAGACAGTGCGTTTCTCACTGTTACATGCATTTGAATGGGGAACTCCACCGAAACAAAGTATAGGTTTTCATTATGTGAATAACTTGGAAATCTTAGCTCAAACAGCTGCAAAACCTGTTTTCCCAGCACGGGAACCTTGAGTTCTATAAGATAAAGCCATAAACATGTGTATCCGAGTCTTCTATCAAAAGTTACAGCTATTTCTATGAAGTTGTACAAAAACGCTTTCTTTCGCCAAGACAGTGCGTTTCTCACTGTTACATGCATTTGAATGGGGAACTCGACCGAAACAAAGTATAGGTTTTCATTATGTGAATAACTTGGAAATCTTAGCTCAAACAGCTGCAAAACCTGTTTTCCCAGCACGGAGACCTTGAGTTCTATAATATAAGGCCATAAACATGTTTATCCGAGTCTTCTATCAAAAGTTACAGCTATTTATATGAAGTTGTACAAAAACGCTTTCTTTCGCCAAGACAGTGCGTTTCTCACTGTTACATGCATTTTGAATGGGGAACTCGACCGAAACAAAGTATAGGTTTTCATTATGTGAATAACTTGGAAATCTTAGCTCAAACAGCTGCAAAACCTGTTTTCCCAGCACGGGAACCTTGAGTTCTATAAGATAAAGCCATAAACATGTGTATCCGAGTCTTCTATCAAAAGTTACAGCTATTTCTATGAAGTTGTACAAAAACGCTTTCTTTCGCCAAGACAGTGCGTTTCTCACTGTTACATGCATTTGAATGGGGAACTCCACCGAAACAAAGTATAGGTTTTCATTATGTGAATAACTTGGAGATCTTAGCTCAAACAGCTGCAAAACCTCTTTTCCCAGCACGGGAACCTTGAGTTCTATAAGATAAAGCCATAAACATGTGTATCCGAGTCTTCTATCAAAAGTTACAGCTATTTCTATGAAGTTGTACAAAAACGCTTTCTTTCGCCAAGACAGTGCGTTTCTCACTGTTACATGCATTTGAATGGGGAACTCGACCGAAACAAAGTATAGGTTTTCATTATGTGAATAACTTGGAAATCTTAGCTCAAACAGCTGCAAAACCTGTTTTCCCAGCACGGGAACCTTGAGTTCTATAAGATAAAGCCATAAACATGTGTATCCGAGTCTTCTATCAAAAGTTACAGCTATTTCTATGAAGTTGTACAAAAACGCTTTCTTTCGCCAAGACAGTGCGTTTCTCACTGTTACATGCATTTGAATGGGGAACTCGACCGAAACAAAGTATAGGTTTTCATTATGTGAATAACTTGGAAATCTTAGCTCAAACAGCTGCAAAACCTCTTTTCCCAGCACGGGAACCTTGAGTTCTATAAGATAAAGCCATAAACATGTGTATCCGAGTCTTCTATCAAAAGTTACAGCTATTTATATGAAGTTGTACAAAAACGCTTTCTTTCGCCAAGACAGTGCGTTTCTCACTGTTACATGCATTTGAATGGGGAACTCGACCGAAACAAAGTATAGGTTTTCATTATGTGAATAACTTGGAAATCTTAGCTCAAACAGCTGCAAAACCTCTTTTCCCAGCACGGGAACCTTGAGTTCTATAAGATAAAGCCATAAACATGTGTATCCGAGTCTTCTATCAAAAGTTACAGCTATTTCTATGAAGTTGTACAAAAACGCTTTCTTTCGCCAAGACAGTGCGTTTCTCACTGTTACATGCATTTGAATGGGGAACTCCACCGAAACAAAGTATAGGTTTTCATTATGTGAATAACTTGGAAATCTTAGCTCAAACAGCTGCAAAACCTGTTTTCCCAGCACGGGAACCTTGAGTTCTATAAGATAAAGCCATAAACATGTGTATCCGAGTCTTCTATCAAAAGTTACAGCTATTTCTATGAAGTTGTACAAAAACGCTTTCTTTCGCCAAGACAGTGCGTTTCTCACTGTTACATGCATTTGAATGGGGAACTCCACCGAAACAAAGTATAGGTTTTCATTATGTGAATAACTTGGAAATCTTAGCTCAAACAGCTGCAAAACCTGTTTTCCCAGCACGGGAACCTTGAGTTCTATAAGATAAAGCCATAAACATGTGTATCCGAGTCTTCTATCAAAAGTTACAGCTATTTCTATGAAGTTGTACAAAAACGCTTTCTTTCGCCAAGACAGTGCGTTTCTCACTGTTACATGCATTTGAATGGGGAACTCGACCGAAACAAAGTATAGGTTTTCATTATGTGAATAACTTGGAAATCTTAGCTCAAACAGCTGCAAAACCTGTTTTCCCAGCACGGGAACCTTGAGTTCTATAAGATAAAGCCATAAACATGTGTATCCGAGTCTTCTATCAAAAGTTACAGCTATTTCTATGAAGTTGTACAAAAACGCTTTCTTTCGCCAAGACAGTGCGTTTCTCACTGTTACATGCATTTGAATGGGGAACTCGACCGAAACAAAGTATAGGTTTTCATTATGTGAATAACTTGGAAATCTTAGCTCAAACAGCTGCAAAACCTGTTTTCCCAGCACGGGAACCTTGAGTTCTATAAGATAAAGCCATAAACATGTGTATCCGAGTCTTCTATCAAAAGTTACAGCTATTTCTATGAAGTTGTACAAAAACGCTTTCTTTCGCCAAGACAGTGCGTTTCTCACTGTTACATGCATTTGAATGGGGAACTCGACCGAAACAAAGTATAGGTTTTCATTATGTGAATAACTTGGAAATCTTAGCTCAAACAGCTGCAAAACCTGTTTTCCCAGCACGGGAACCTTGAGTTCTATAAGATAAAGCCATAAACATGTGTATCCGAGTCTTCTATCAAAAGTTACAGCTATTTATATGAAGTTGTACAAAAACGCTTTCTTTCGCCAAGACAGTGCGTTTCTCACTGTTACATGCATTTGAATGGGGAACTCGACCGAAACAAAGTATAGGTTTTCATTATGTGAATAACTTGGAAATCTTAGCTCAAACAGCTGCAAAACCTGTTTTCCCAGCACGGAGACCTTGAGTTCTATAAGATAAAGCCATAAACATGTGTATCCGAGTCTTCTATCAAAAGTTACAGCTATTTATATGAAGTTGTACAAAAACGCTTTCTTTCGCCAAGACAGTGCGTTTCTCACTGTTACATGCATTTGAATGGGGAACTCGACCGAAACAAAGTATAGGTTTTCATTATGTGAATAACTTGGAAATCTTAGCTCAAACAGCTGCAAAACCTGTTTTCCCAGCACGGGAACCTTGAGTTCTATAAGATAAAGCCATAAACATGTGTATCCGAGTCTTCTATCAAAAGTTACAGCTATTTCTATGAAGTTGTACAAAAACGCTTTCTTTCGCCAAGACAGTGCGTTTCTCACTGTTACATGCATTTGAATGGGGAACTCGACCGAAACAAAGTATAGGTTTTCATTATGTGAATAACTTGGAAATCTTAGCTCAAACAGCTGCAAAACCTGTTTTCCCAGCACGGGAACCTTGAGTTCTATAAGATAAAGCCATAAACATGTGTATCCGAGTCTTCTATCAAAAGTTACAGCTATTTCTATGAAGTTGTACAAAAACGCTTTCTTTCGCCAAGACAGTGCGTTTCTCACTGTTACATGCATTTGAATGGGGAACTCGACCGAAACAAAGTATAGGTTTTCATTATGTGAATAACTTGGAAATCTTAGCTCAAACAGCTGCAAAACCTGCTTTCCCAGCACGGGAACCTTGAGTTCTATAAGATAAAGCCATAAACATGTTTGTCTGAGTCTTCTATCAAAAGTTACAGCTATTTCTATGAAGTTGTACAAAAACGCTTTCTTTCGCCAAGACAGTGCGTTTCTCACTGTTACATGCATTTGAATGGGGAACTCGACCGAAACAAAGTATAGGTTTTCATTATGTGAATAACTTGGAAATCTTAGCTCAAACAGCTGCAAAACCTGTTTTCCCAGCACGGAGACCTTGAGTTCTATAATATAAGGCCATAAACATGTTTATCCGAGTCTTCTATCAAAAGTTACAGCTATTTATATGAAGTTGTACAAAAACGCTTTCTTTCGCCAAGACAGTGCGTTTCTCACTGTTACATGCATTTTGAATGGGGAACGCGACCGAAACAAAGTATAGGTTTTCATTATGTGAATAACTTGGAAATCTTAGTTCAAACAGCTGCAAAACCTGTTTTCCCAGCACGGGAACCTTGAGTTCTATAAGATAAAGCCATAAACATGTGTATCCGAGTCTTCTATCAAAAGTTACAGCTATTTCTATGAAGTTGTACAAAAACGCTTTCTTTCGCCAAGACAGTGCGTTTCTCACTGTTACATGCATTTGAATGGGGAACTCCACCGAAACAAAGTATAGGTTTTCATTATGTGAATAACTTGGAAATCTTAGCTCAAACAGCTGCAAAACCTGTTTTCCCAGCACGGGAACCTTGAGTTCTATAAGATAAAGCCATAAACATGTGTATCCGAGTCTTCTATCAAAAGTTACAGCTATTTCTATGAAGTTGTACAAAAACGCTTTCTTTCGCCAAGACAGTGCGTTTCTCACTGTTACATGCATTTGAATGGGGAACTCGACCGAAACAAAGTATAGGTTTTCATTATGTGAATAACTTGGAAATCTTAGCTCAAACAGCTGCAAAACCTGTTTTCCCAGCACGGAGACCTTGAGTTCTATAATATAAGGCCATAAACATGTTTATCCGAGTCTTCTATCAAAAGTTACAGCTATTTATATGAAGTTGTACAAAAACGCTTTCTTTCGCCAAGACAGTGCGTTTCTCACTGTTACATGCATTTTGAATGGGGAACTCGACCGAAACAAAGTATAGGTTTTCATTATGTGAATAACTTGGAAATCTTAGCTCAAACAGCTGCAAAACCTGTTTTCCCAGCACGGGAACCTTGAGTTCTATAAGATAAAGCCATAAACATGTGTATCCGAGTCTTCTATCAAAAGTTACAGCTATTTCTATGAAGTTGTACAAAAACGCTTTCTTTCGCCAAGACAGTGCGTTTCTCACTGTTACATGCATTTGAATGGGGAACTCGACCGAAACAAAGTATAGGTTTTCATTATGTGAATAACTTGGAAATCTTAGCTCAAACAGCTGCAAAACCTCTTTTCCCAGCACGGGAACCTTGAGTTCTATAAGATAAAGCCATAAACATGTGTATCCGAGTCTTCTATCAAAAGTTACAGCTATTTCTATGAAGTTGTACAAAAACGCTTTCTTTCGCCAAGACAGTGCGTTTCTCACTGTTACATGCATTTGAATGGGGAACTCCACCGAAACAAAGTATAGGTTTTCATTATGTGAATAACTTGGAAATCTTAGCTCAAACAGCTGCAAAACCTGCTTTCCCAGCACGGGAACCTTGAGTTCTATAAGATAAACCCATAAACATGTGTATCCGAGTCTTCTATCAAAAGTTACAGCTATTTCTATGAAGTTGTACAAAAACGCTTTCTTTCGCCAAGACAGTGCGTTTCTCACTGTTACATGCATTTGAATGGGGAACTCGACCGAAACAAAGTATAGGTTTTCATTATGTGAATAACTTGGAAATCTTAGCTCAAACAGCTGCAAAACCTGTTTTCCCAGCACGGGAACCTTGAGTTCTATAAGATAAAGCCATAAACATGTGTATCCGAGTCTTCTATCAAAAGTTACAGCTATTTCTATGAAGTTGTACAAAAACGCTTTCTTTCGCCAAGACAGTGCGTTTCTCACTGTTACATGCATTTGAATGGGGAACTCGACCGAAACAAAGTATAGGTTTTCATTATGTGAATAACTTGGAAATCTTAGCTCAAACAGCTGCAAAACCTGTTTTCCCAGCACGGAGACCTTGAGTTCTATAATATAAGGCCATAAACATGTTTATCCGAGTCTTCTATCAAAAGTTACAGCTATTTATATGAAGTTGTACAAAAACGCTTTCTTTCGCCAAGACAGTGCGTTTCTCACTGTTACATGCATTTTGAATGGGGAACTCGACCGAAACAAAGTATAGGTTTTCATTATGTGAATAACTTGGAAATCTTAGCTCAAACAGCTGCAAAACCTGTTTTCCCAGCACGGGAACCTTGAGTTCTATAAGATAAAGCCATAAACATGTGTATCCGAGTCTTCTATCAAAAGTTACAGCTATTTCTATGAAGTTGTACAAAAACGCTTTCTTTCGCCAAGACAGTGCGTTTCTCACTGTTACATGCATTTGAATGGGGAACTCGACCGAAACAAAGTATAGGTTTTCATTATGTGAATAACTTGGAAATCTTAGCTCAAACAGCTGCAAAACCTGTTTTCCCAGCACGGGAACCTTGAGTTCTATAAGATAAAGCCATAAACATGTGTATCCGAGTCTTCTATCAAAAGTTACAGCTATTTCTATGAAGTTGTACAAAAACGCTTTCTTTCGCCAAGACAGTGCGTTTCTCACTGTTACATGCATTTGAATGGGGAACTCGACCGAAACAAAGTATAGGTTTTCATTATGTGAATAACTTGGAAATCTTAGCTCAAACAGCTGCAAAACCTGTTTTCCCAGCACGGAGACCTTGAGTTCTATAATATAAGGCCATAAACATGTGTATCCGAGTCTTCTATCAAAAGTTACAGCTATTTATATGAAGTTGTACAAAAACGCTTTCTTTCGCCAAGACAGTGCGTTTCTCACTGTTACATGCATTTTGAATGGGGAACTCGACCGAAACAAAGTATAGGTTTTCATTATGTGAATAACTTGGAAATCTTAGCTCAAACAGCTGCAAAACCTGTTTTCCCAGCACGGGAACCTTGAGTTCTATAAGATAAAGCCATAAACATGTGTATCCGAGTCTTCTATCAAAAGTTACAGCTATTTCTATGAAGTTGTACAAAAACGCTTTCTTTCGCCAAGACAGTGCGTTTCTCACTGTTACATGCATTTGAATGGGAAACTCGACCGAAACAAAGTATAGGTTTTCATTATGTGAATAACTTGGAAATCTTAGCTCAAACAGCTGCAAAACCTCTTTTCCCAGCACGGGAACCTTGAGTTCTATAAGATAAAGCCATAAACATGTGTATCCGAGTCTTCTATCAAAAGTTACAGCTATTTCTATGAAGTTGTACAAAAACGCTTTCTTTCGCCAAGACAGTGCGTTTCTCACTGTTACATGCATTTGAATGGGGAACTCCACCGAAACAAAGTATAGGTTTTCATTATGTGAATAACTTGGAAATCTTAGCTCAAACAGCTGCAAAACCTGCTTTCCCAGCACGGGAACCTTGAGTTCTATAAGATAAAGCCATAAACATGTGTATCCGAGTCTTCTATCAAAAGTTACAGCTATTTCTATGAAGTTGTACAAAAACGCTTTCTTTCGCCAAGACAGTGCGTTTCTCACTGTTACATGCATTTGAATGGGGAACTCGACCGAAACAAAGTATAGGTTTTCATTATGTGAATAACTTGGAAATCTTAGCTCAAACAGCTGCAAAACCTGTTTTCCCAGCACGGAGACCTTGAGTTCTATAATATAAGGCCATAAACATGTTTATCCGAGTCTTCTATCAAAAGTTACAGCTATTTATATGAAGTTGTACAAAAACGCTTTCTTTCGCCAAGACAGTGCGTTTCTCACTGTTACATGCATTTTGAATGGGGAACTCGACCGAAACAAAGTATAGGTTTTCATTATGTGAATAACTTGGAAATCTTAGTTCAAACAGCTGCAAAACCTGTTTTCCCAGCACGGGAACCTTGAGTTCTATAAGATAAAGCCATAAACATGTGTATCCGAGTCTTCTATCAAAAGTTACAGCTATTTCTATGAAGTTGTACAAAAACGCTTTCTTTCGCCAAGACAGTGCGTTTCTCACTGTTACATGCATTTGAATGGGGAACTCCACCGAAACAAAGTATAGGTTTTCATTATGTGAATAACTTGGAAATCTTAGCTCAAACAGCTGCAAAACCTGTTTTCCCAGCACGGGAACCTTGAGTTCTATAAGATAAAGCCATAAACATGTGTATCCGAGTCTTCTATCAAAAGTTACAGCTATTTCTATGAAGTTGTACAAAAACGCTTTCTTTCGCCAAGACAGTGCGTTTCTCACTGTTACATGCATTTGAATGGGGAACTCGACCGAAACAAAGTATAGGTTTTCATTATGTGAATAACTTGGAAATCTTAGCTCAAACAGCTGCAAAACCTGTTTTCCCAGCACGGGAACCTTGAGTTCTATAAGATAAAGCCATAAACATGTGTATCCGAGTCTTCTATCAAAAGTTACAGCTATTTCTATGAAGTTGTACAAAAACGCTTTCTTTCGCCAAGACAGTGCGTTTCTCACTGTTACATACATTTGAATGGGGAACTCGACCGAAACAAAGTATAGGTTTTCATTATGTGAATAACTTGGAAATCTTAGCTCAAACAGCTGCAAAACCTCTTTTCCCAGCACGGGAACCTTGAGTTCTATAAGATAAAGCCATAAACATGTGTATCCGAGTCTTCTATCAAAAGTTACAGCTATTTATATGAAGTTGTACAAAAACGCTTTCTTTCGCCAAGACAGTGCGTTTCTCACTGTTACATGCATTTGAATGGGGAACTCGACCGAAACAAAGTATAGGTTTTCATTATGTGAATAACTTGGAAATCTTAGCTCAAACAGCTGCAAAACCTCTTTTCCCAGCACGGGAACCTTGAGTTCTATAAGATAAAGCCATAAACATGTGTATCCGAGTCTTCTATCAAAAGTTACAGCTATTTCTATGAAGTTGTACAAAAACGCTTTCTTTCGCCAAGACAGTGCGTTTCTCACTGTTACATGCATTTGAATGGGGAACTCCACCGAAACAAAGTATAGGTTTTCATTATGTGAATAACTTGGAAATCTTAGCTCAAACAGCTGCAAAACCTGCTTTCCCAGCACGGGAACCTTGAGTTCTATAAGATAAACCCATAAACATGTGTATCCGAGTCTTCTATCAAAAGTTACAGCTATTTCTATGAAGTTGTACAAAAACGCTTTCTTTCGCCAAGACAGTGCGTTTCTCACTGTTACATGCATTTGAATGGGGAACTCGACCGAAACAAAGTATAGGTTTTCATTATGTGAATAACTTGGAAATCTTAGCTCAAACAGCTGCAAAACCTGTTTTCCCAGCACGGGAACCTTGAGTTCTATAAGATAAAGCCATAAACATGTGTATCCGAGTCTTCTATCAAAAGTTACAGCTATTTCTATGAAGTTGTACAAAAACGCTTTCTTTCGCCAAGACAGTGCGTTTCTCACTGTTACATGCATTTGAATGGGGAACTCGACCGAAACAAAGTATAGGTTTTCATTATGTGAATAACTTGGAAATCTTAGCTCAAACAGCTGCAAAACCTGTTTTCCCAGCACGGAGACCTTGAGTTCTATAATATAAGGCCATAAACATGTTTATCCGAGTCTTCTATCAAAAGTTACAGCTATTTATATGAAGTTGTACAAAAACGCTTTCTTTCGCCAAGACAGTGCGTTTCTCACTGTTACATGCATTTTGAATGGGGAACTCGACCGAAACAAAGTATAGGTTTTCATTATGTGAATAACTTGGAAATCTTAGCTCAAACAGCTGCAAAACCTGTTTTCCCAGCACGGGAACCTTGAGTTCTATAAGATAAAGCCATAAACATGTGTATCCGAGTCTTCTATCAAAAGTTACAGCTATTTCTATGAAGTTGTACAAAAACGCTTTCTTTCGCCAAGACAGTGCGTTTCTCACTGTTACATGCATTTGAATGGGGAACTCGACCGAAACAAAGTATAGGTTTTCATTATGTGAATAACTTGGAAATCTTAGCTCAAACAGCTGCAAAACCTGTTTTCCCAGCACGGGAACCTTGAGTTCTATAAGATAAAGCCATAAACATGTGTATCCGAGTCTTCTATCAAAAGTTACAGCTATTTCTATGAAGTTGTACAAAAACGCTTTCTTTCGCCAAGACAGTGCGTTTCTCACTGTTACATGCATTTTGAATGGGGAACTCGACCGAAACAAAGTATAGGTTTTCATTATGTGAATAACTTGGAAATCTTAGCTCAAACAGCTGCAAAACCTGTTTTCCCAGCACGGAGACCTTGAGTTCTATAATATAAGGCCATAAACATGTGTATCCGAGTCTTCTATCAAAAGTTACAGCTATTTATATGAAGTTGTACAAAAACGCTTTCTTTCGCCAAGACAGTGCGTTTCTCACTGTTACATGCATTTTGAATGGGGAACTCGACCGAAACAAAGTATAGGTTTTCATTATGTGAATAACTTGGAAATCTTAGCTCAAACAGCTGCAAAACCTGTTTTCCCAGCACGGGAACCTTGAGTTCTATAAGATAAAGCCATAAACATGTGTATCCGAGTCTTCTATCAAAAGTTACAGCTATTTATATGAAGTTGTACAAAAACGCTTTCTTTCGCCAAGACAGTGCGTTTCTCACTGTTACATGCATTTGAATGGGGAACTCGACCGAAACAAAGTATAGGTTTTCATTATGTGAATAACTTGGAAATCTTAGCTCAAACAGCTGCAAAACCTCTTTTCCCAGCACGGGAACCTTGAGTTCTATAAGATAAAGCCATAAACATGTGTATCCGAGTCTTCTATCAAAAGTTACAGCTATTTCTATGAAGTTGTACAAAAACGCTTTCTTTCGCCAAGACAGTGCGTTTCTCACTGTTACATGCATTTGAATGGGGAACTCCACCGAAACAAAGTATAGGTTTTCATTATGTGAATAACTTGGAAATCTTAGCTCAAACAGCTGCAAAACCTGCTTTCCCAGCACGGGAACCTTGAGTTCTATAAGATAAACCCATAAACATGTGTATCCGAGTCTTCTATCAAAAGTTACAGCTATTTCTATGAAGTTGTACAAAAACGCTTTCTTTCGCCAAGACAGTGCGTTTCTCACTGTTACATGCATTTGAATGGGGAACTCGACCGAAACAAAGTATAGGTTTTCATTATGTGAATAACTTGGAAATCTTAGCTCAAACAGCTGCAAAACCTGTTTTCCCAGCACGGGAACCTTGAGTTCTATAAGATAAAGCCATAAACATGTGTATCCGAGTCTTCTATCAAAAGTTACAGCTATTTCTATGAAGTTGTACAAAAACGCTTTCTTTCGCCAAGACAGTGCGTTTCTCACTGTTACATGCATTTGAATGGGGAACTCGACCGAAACAAAGTATAGGTTTTCATTATGTGAATAACTTGGAAATCTTAGCTCAAACAGCTGCAAAACCTGTTTTCCCAGCACGGAGACCTTGAGTTCTATAATATAAGGCCATAAACATGTTTATCCGAGTCTTCTATCAAAAGTTACAGCTATTTATATGAAGTTGTACAAAAACGCTTTCTTTCGCCAAGACAGTGCGTTTCTCACTGTTACATGCATTTTGAATGGGGAACTCGACCGAAACAAAGTATAGGTTTTCATTATGTGAATAACTTGGAAATCTTAGCTCAAACAGCTGCAAAACCTGTTTTCCCAGCACGGGAACCTTGAGTTCTATAAGATAAAGCCATAAACATGTGTATCCGAGTCTTCTATCAAAAGTTACAGCTATTTCTATGAAGTTGTACAAAAACGCTTTCTTTCGCCAAGACAGTGCGTTTCTCACTGTTACATGCATTTGAATGGGGAACTCGACCGAAACAAAGTATAGGTTTTCATTATGTGAATAACTTGGAAATCTTAGCTCAAACAGCTGCAAAACCTGTTTTCCCAGCACGGGAACCTTGAGTTCTATAAGATAAAGCCATAAACATGTGTATCCGAGTCTTCTATCAAAAGTTACAGCTATTTCTATGAAGTTGTACAAAAACGCTTTCTTTCGCCAAGACAGTGCGTTTCTCACTGTTACATGCATTTTGAATGGGGAACTCGACCGAAACAAAGTATAGGTTTTCATTATGTGAATAACTTGGAAATCTTAGCTCAAACAGCTGCAAAACCTGTTTTCCCAGCACGGAGACCTTGAGTTCTATAATATAAGGCCATAAACATGTGTATCCGAGTCTTCTATCAAAAGTTACAGCTATTTATATGAAGTTGTACAAAAACGCTTTCTTTCGCCAAGACAGTGCGTTTCTCACTGTTACATGCATTTGAATGGGGAACTCGACCGAAACAAAGTATAGGTTTTCATTATGTGAATAACTTGGAAATCTTAGCTCAAACAGCTGCAAAACCTGTTTTCCCAGCACGGGAACCTTGAGTTCTATAAGATAAAGCCATAAACATGTGTATCCGAGTCTTCTATCAAAAGTTACAGCTATTTCTATGAAGTTGTACAAAAACGCTTTCTTTCGCCAAGACAGTGCGTTTCTCACTGTTACATGCATTTGAATGGGAAACTCGACCGAAACAAAGTATAGGTTTTCATTATGTGAATAACTTGGAAATCTTAGCTCAAACAGCTGCAAAACCTGTTTTCCCAGCACGGGAACCTTGAGTTCTATAAGATAAAGCCATAAACATGTGTATCCGAGTCTTCTATCAAAAGTTACAGCTATTTCTATGAAGTTGTACAAAAACGCTTTCTTTCGCCAAGACAGTGCGTTTCTCACTGTTACATGCATTTGAATGGGGAACTCGACCGAAACAAAGTATAGGTTTTCATTATGTGAATAACTTGGAAATCTTAGCTCAAACAGCTGCAAAACCTGTTTTCCCAGCACGGGAACCTTGAGTTCTATAAGATAAAGCCATAAACATGTGTATCCGAGTCTTCTATCAAAAGTTACAGCTATTTCTATGAAGTTGTACAAAAACGCTTTCTTTCGCCAAGACAGTGCGTTTCTCACTGTTACATGCATTTGAATGGGGAAACTCGACCGAAACAAAGTATAGGTTTTCATTATGTGAATAACTTGGAAATCTTAGCTCAAACAGCTGCAAAACCTGTTTTCCCAGCACGGGAACCTTGAGTTCTATAAGATAAAGCCATAAACATGTGTATCCGAGTCTTCTATCAAAAGTTACAGCTATTTCTATGAAGTTGTACAAAAACGCTTTCTTTCGCCAAGACAGTGCGTTTCTCACTGTTACATGCATTTGAATGGGGAACTCGACCGAAACAAAGTATAGGTTTTCATTATGTGAATAACTTGGAAATCTTAGCTCAAACAGCTGCAAAACCTGTTTTCCCAGCACGGGAACCTTGAGTTCTATAAGATAAAGCCATAAACATGTGTATCCGAGTCTTCTATCAAAAGTTACAGCTATTTCTATGAAGTTGTACAAAAACGCTTTCTTTCGCCAAGACAGTGCGTTTCTCACTGTTACATGCATTTGAATGGGGAACTCGACCGAAACAAAGTATAGGTTTTCATTATGTGAATAACTTGGAAATCTTAGCTCAAACAGCTGCAAAACCTGTTTTCCCAGCACGGAGACCTTGAGTTCTATAATATAAGGCCATAAACATGTTTATCCGAGTCTTCTATCAAAAGTTACAGCTATTTATATGAAGTTGTACAAAAACGCTTTCTTTCGCCAAGACAGTGCGTTTCTCACTGTTACATGCATTTGAATGGGGAACTCCACCGAAACAAAGTATAGGTTTTCATTATGTGAATAACTTGGAAATCTTAGCTCAAACAGCTGCAAAACCTGTTTTCCCAGCACGGGAACCTTGAGTTCTATAAGATAAAGCCATAAACATGTGTATCCGAGTCTTCTATCAAAAGTTACAGCTATTTCTATGAAGTTGTACAAAAACGCTTTCTTTCGCCAAGACAGTGCGTTTCTCACTGTTACATGCATTTGAATGGGGAACTCGACCGAAACAAAGTATAGGTTTTCATTATGTGAATAACTTGGAAATCTTAGCTCAAACAGCTGCAAAACCTGTTTTCCCAGCACGGGAACCTTGAGTTCTATAAGATAAAGCCATAAACATGTGTATCCGAGTCTTCTATCAAAAGTTACAGCTATTTCTATGAAGTTGTACAAAAACGCTTTCTTTCGCCAAGACAGTGCGTTTCTCACTGTTACATGCATTTGAATGGGGAACTCGACCGAAACAAAGTATAGGTTTTCATTATGTGAATAACTTGGAAATCTTAGCTCAAACAGCTGCAAAACCTGTTTTCCCAGCACGGGAACCTTGAGTTCTATAAGATAAAGCCATAAACATGTGTATCCGAGTCTTCTATCAAAAGTTACAGCTATTTCTATGAAGTTGTACAAAAACGCTTTCTTTCGCCAAGACAGTGCGTTTCTCACTGTTACATGCATTTGAATGGGGAACTCGACCGAAACAAAGTATAGGTTTTCATTATGTGAATAACTTGGAAATCTTAGCTCAAACAGCTGCAAAACCTGTTTTCCCAGCACGGGAACCTTGAGTTCTATAAGATAAAGCCATAAACATGTGTATCCGAGTCTTCTATCAAAAGTTACAGCTATTTCTATGAAGTTGTACAAAAACGCTTTCTTTCGCCAAGACAGTGCGTTTCTCACTGTTACATGCATTTGAATGGGGAACTCGACCGAAACAAAGTATAGGTTTTCATTATGTGAATAACTTGGAAATCTTAGCTCAAACAGCTGCAAAACCTGTTTTCCCAGCACGGGAACCTTGAGTTCTATAAGATAAAGCCATAAACATGTGTATCCGAGTCTTCTATCAAAAGTTACAGCTATTTCTATGAAGTTGTACAAAAACGCTTTCTTTCGCCAAGACAGTGCGTTTCTCACTGTTACATGCATTTGAATGGGGAACTCGACCGAAACAAAGTATAGGTTTTCATTATGTGAATAACTTGGAAATCTTAGCTCAAACAGCTGCAAAACCTGTTTTCCCAGCACGGGAACCTTGAGTTCTATAAGATAAAGCCATAAACATGTGTATCCGAGTCTTCTATCAAAAGTTACAGCTATTTCTATGAAGTTGTACAAAAACGCTTTCTTTCGCCAAGACAGTGCGTTTCTCACTGTTACATGCATTTGAATGGGGAACTCGACCGAAACAAAGTATAGGTTTTCATTATGTGAATAACTTGGAAATCTTAGCTCAAACAGCTGCAAAACCTGTTTTCCCAGCACGGGAACCTTGAGTTCTATAAGATAAAGCCATAAACATGTGTATCCGAGTCTTCTATCAAAAGTTACAGCTATTTCTATGAAGTTGTACAAAAACGCTTTCTTTCGCCAAGACAGTGCGTTTCTCACTGTTACATGCATTTGAATGGGGAACTCGACCGAAACAAAGTATAGGTTTTCATTATGTGAATAACTTGGAAATCTTAGCTCAAACAGCTGCAAAACCTGTTTTCCCAGCACGGGAACCTTGAGTTCTATAAGATAAAGCCATAAACATGTGTATCCGAGTCTTCTATCAAAAGTTACAGCTATTTCTATGAAGTTGTACAAAAACGCTTTCTTTCGCCAAGACAGTGCGTTTCTCACTGTTACATGCATTTGAATGGGGAACTCCACCGAAACAAAGTATAGGTTTTCATTATGTGAATAACTTGGAAATCTTAGCTCAAACAGCTGCAAAACCTGTTTTCCCAGCACGGGAACCTTGAGTTCTATAAGATAAAGCCATAAACATGTGTATCCGAGTCTTCTATCAAAAGTTACAGCTATTTCTATGAAGTTGTACAAAAACGCTTTCTTTCGCCAAGACAGTGCGTTTCTCACTGTTACATGCATTTGAATGGGGAACTCCACCGAAACAAAGTATAGGTTTTCATTATGTGAATAACTTGGAAATCTTAGCTCAAACAGCTGCAAAACCTGTTTTCCCAGCACGGGAACCTTGAGTTCTATAAGATAAAGCCATAAACATGTGTATCCGAGTCTTCTATCAAAAGTTACAGCTATTTCTATGAAGTTGTACAAAAACGCTTTCTTTCGCCAAGACAGTGCGTTTCTCACTGTTACATGCATTTGAATGGGGAACTCCACCGAAACAAAGTATAGGTTTTCATTATGTGAATAACTTGGAAATCTTAGCTCAAACAGCTGCAAAACCTGTTTTCCCAGCACGGGAACCTTGAGTTCTATAAGATAAAGCCATAAACATGTGTATCCGAGTCTTCTATCAAAAGTTACAGCTATTTCTATGAAGTTGTACAAAAACGCTTTCTTTCGCCAAGACAGTGCGTTTCTCACTGTTACATGCATTTGAATGACTAAAGTATTATACTTGGAAATCTTAGCTCAAACAGCTGCAAAACTGTTTTCCAGCACGGGAACTTGAGTTCTATAAGATAAAGCCATAAACATGTGTATCCGAGTCTTCTATCAAAAGTTACAGCTATTTCTCTGAAGTTGGACAAAACGCTTTCTTTCGCCAAGACAGTGCGTTCTCACTGTTACATGCATTTGAT